>NW_017097600.1:165890-167398 GCF_001412225.1 Nicrophorus vespilloides
ATATATCGATCAAGGTAATCGGCAATTTGAAAATTTAATTCAAGTATTTTACACTTATTATTTTCTGTCTCCCTTAAGATGGCAGAAAATAGAAAAAGAACATACCAAGACGAATTCCTTAATTACGGTTTTACACAAATAGAAGACAATGGTACAATGAAACACAGTGTGTTGTATGTATGAAGGTACTGACTTCAGAATCTTTCAAAAAAAGTCAATTGAAGAAACATTTAGATAATTTGCATTCACACCTGTCTTACAAACCGCGTGAATACTTTGAAAATTTAGAAACATCTCTTAAAAGACAAAGATTGAATAGCAACATGTTTGGTACATTTGATCAGCGTTCAGCATCAAGGGCTAGCTTTGAAGTAGCCTGGTTGATTGCTCGAAATAAGAAACCATACACTATTGGTGAAGATTTGGTTACACCAGCTGCTGTAAAAGTGGCAGAGATTATGTGTAGTGAAAAAGAAGCAAAGAAACTGAATTCAGTGCCCTTGTCTGCGAGAATTATGAAAGAACGAATTTCTATATTAGCAGAAAATGTGAAGGAACAGGTTATTTTTGCATTAAAACAGGCTAAATATTTTGCTATTCAGCTTGATGAGACAACTGATTTTAGTAGCAATTCACAGCTATAAAGGTGCAGATAATTTTGAAGAGGAATTGCTGTTTTGTTCTCCTCTCGAGTTGAGATCTCGTGGAATTGATGTCTACAATAAAGTCAATGAATACTTCAATGCGCAAAGTTTAAAATGGGAAAACTGTATTTCTGTATCCTTGGATGGAGCTCCAGCTATGCTGGGTCATATTAATGGTTTTTCGGCTTTCGTAAAAAAAATAACCCAAATATTGAAGTTACTCACTGTATGATCCATCGCCAGGCCCTTATGGTCAAATATTTAGAACCTACACTGGAAGCCGATGTAAGCATGATGTCATCAAGATTGTAAATTTTATCAAGGGACATGCAGTAAACACGCGGCTATTTCGTGAATTATGTCAAGACGGTGAAGCTGAATATACGGACCTAATTTATTATACAGAAGTAAGGTAGCTCTCTCGCGGAAATGTACTAAATCGAGTATTGACTCTCAAAACTGAAGTCGAAATTTTTATGGTTGATCAAAAAAATATTCTCGCAGATAAGTTTAAAAACTCTTCCTGGATTGCATATCTCACATATTTAGCGGACATTTTTGAGAGTATAAATATATTAAACAAAGAATTGCAAGGAAAGAATATGAATATCATTTCAGCGAGAGAAATTCTGTCAGCGTTTGGATTAAAGCTGCAATATTGGAGACAGAAAGTAGAACAGAACAAGATAGCTTCTTTTTCAAGTTTAGCTTCGTTTTTGGAAGATTGCGAAAATATTACTTTTGCTGACATCAAGGATACAATTTTAAGACATCTTATCAAACTCAGAAAGCGGTTTTCAGATTACTTTCCAGATCTTGATACACGTACTGTCAGTTGGATTGTAGATCCTTTTAAATGTGAAA